>NW_027211728.1:527500-552899 GCF_022749685.1 Semicossyphus pulcher
AGGGTTAGGGTTAGGGTTAGGGTTAGGGTTAGGGTTAGGGTTAGGGTTAGGGTTAGGTTCAGTGTTGGAATTATTCTTGTTTTACCCTTTGGGTCTTAGGTGCACGGGCCTGGGGGTGTGCCGAAGGTCGACCCCCCCACCTGGAAGCTGGAATACAGGTAGGTGAGATCTGGCATTAGATTTTGCAGGTAAGTTATGGCAGGTAAGTAGATGGTTATACATTTATTGCAGTAAATAATGTTTATGAAGCCAGAGTCCAAATGATGATTTAATTTTTATTGCATGAATAGGTAAGTTGTCAACAGTGTTGTTTTTGTAGACCCCCCTGGGCGAGGGGAGAGAAAGAGGGAAAGATCAAGTTATTGTTTAATGGTTTCAGGTTGAGTTTAAATGTTGAATCTGCAACCAGTACCTCTCTGCTCTCCTCCTTGTGGTCTCCAGGGGGAGCTGCCGGCCTCCGTCCTACTAACTGTATTTTAGAAATTTGTTAGTGAGGGGTTCAGTGGAGGTTCCAGAGTACGTCACTTTGACTTTCTGTGAGAGCCCACTCATCATTACCTTACTCACAGTGTGTGATTGGTTGATCTTCTGTTTGTGAAGGTTTACAGGTGAGGTGGGCTCATAAGGACCCCCTAGGGACTGAATCGGGGAGACCGGGGTGTCAAATACTGATGTTCGTGGTTGTCGGTGGTGAAACTGGGCCTCTTTCGGTGTTTTCTTGTTTCCTGTAGGCCGACAGCTCCCGGTGGATGTTGTTATGTTCTGTGGGGGGAACCTGCAGACACAGGGGACGTGAGAGATGGAATGGAAGGGTTGAATAAATGAACTTTCCTGTAGGGAGGAGCCAGAAAACGAGCTGGGGGGAGACGATGTTGGTCGAGGGTGTCGTTTCTCCGCCTCTGCCCGAGCTGTCTGGGGGGGTGAGATGCTTCTTTGCATGGGTGGGTTTGATGTTTGAGTGGCTCTGTGGGCCCGTTTAGGCTTCACTGAGGACTCCGGGCTAGGAGTAATGTTAGAGGTTATTGGTGTTTGAAATGATATTGTTGGTCCCGGATACTGGGGGTTACCTGCATCACCCCCTGCTTCGGGCAGGGCGGGCGGTTGTCCCCCCTCGCTCGAGTCCGACTCCTCCCAATACTGCTCCTCTGGGGGATTGTCCAATTCTCCATGCTCTGTGGATTGGGGGAGATGGGGACCAGGGGGGAGAGAAAAGTGCTGGGGAGGGACATGGAGAGGGGGAGAGGGGGGAGGGGAGGGAGTGGAGGGAGTGGGAGGGGATGAAGGAGGGGGTGAAAGTGACTGCTGCTCTGTGAGACAAAATATATGTTCATGTGCGGTGGTGAAGGCCTGAGGGTGTAGCCTAGCCCCGTAGCGTCGGTTAGCCCAACCTTTTGCTACCTCCAGGGCTAGGTTTTCCCCCCAGACCTCAGTGAATGTGGGAATGATGTTTTGATAGTGGTCCAGTAATAGATATATGTTAGAGTACAACCATTTCAGTGTGTTTCCATGAATAGAAGCTCTGATTGTTGCGTTTGGTGATGATGGTTTAATGAACTGACTAAGTTTTGTGACCTGTCTCATCATGCCTGTGGGAAAGTGACCTGTAGCTATTGCATCTTTGATGATGTGGGAATGATGAACTGCCTGAATAAGCTTAAAATATTGCTTAGCTGTTGTGCGTGTAAAGTCGTCAAGTGGCTGTCTGGGTGGTGAGTGACTGAAAAAGTGCCTGTCTCTGTGTTTCTGTCTGGTGGGTGCATGTATATGCCTTGTAGTGTGGTGTTGGGTGCTAATGTCTGTTGTGTGGTGTATTCTGGACCCTTCATCCCTCCTCTGCCCCTGGCTGCGCTGGTGCCCTGTCCCTGACACCATAAAACCATTTTGTGCACCCACCTGAGTGTCCTGCGTCGACTGGTCTTGGATGTAGAGCCGATGTTGAGGCCTGTAATCTCTGGCTGTCCTCTTCCCATGTTGTATGGCGGCCATTTTGGTCCTGTTGAGGAGACTTAGAGATTCCAGGCAGGTGAATAAAGTTCACTTTTTTGTGGACGGTTCAGGATGGTTAGGTTGCCCCCGGCTGGGGGGAAGGTTAGGAGTCCTCAGGGGGTGCCGCTCTGGTTATATTAAAACTTAACTTTTAATAGTCTTAGATTAAAACCAATGGTGTGGGATAAAAACAGTGCCCGTATTTTTTCAATGTTTAACAATAAAATTTCAAAAGAAAAGACAGGGTGTCTCGCTCCAGCGCAGACAGGAGTCCCTGACGTTTCGCAGCAGGTGCTGCTTCCTCAGAGGGGAGTCGAGGAGAGATGAAGTCTGGAGGAGAGAGGCTCACTTAAAATGGTAGATTTTCCCTCCAGTTCAGGCCTCCCCCCTCCAGATTGGTCCAGAAGAGTGGGTGTGGTCCTGTAAAAGAAATGTGCCTATCCTAAGTGAGGGGTAACAGGTGGGGGCAGGTGGGGGAGGGGAATAGTGTTCTTCTGGTGGCTCATTGGTAGAGCTGTGGTTGAGGGGCTGGGAGATTGTCCAGGTTGCAGGATGCTGTTTTGTCCAGCAGATGGTGGCAAAGTTGATGACCATAGGGTTTATTGTGTGGTCTAAGGAGAGCAGAGAGGAGCCAAACTGTGGCATGACTGAGGTTCAGATGAGGGCCCAGGGGGGATATTTTCCATTCAAATTAGGGTCCAGAGAGGGGGGAGGTTAAGGTTAGGGTCCAGGGGAGGGGGAAGGTTAAGGTTAGAGACCAGGAGGGGGACAGGTTAAGGTTAGGGATCATATGGGGAAAGGTTAAAGTTAGGGAACAATAAATCAAGTTAAATAAATGGCAATGAAAGTAATGTTAACCTAAAAAGTGATAATAATAATCCTACAAATAATAATAATAATAATAATAATAATAATAATAATGATAATGGGGATAAAACAATGATGAAGACTGATAATAATAATCCTGAAAGTATGAGACGACCTTGGCATGATAATGAACCTTTTCCTGTTGTATTGCAGGTGGGGGGGCCGAGATCAGCACACACCCGGCTCTGGCAAGGTTAGGTTCAGTGTTGGAATTATTCTTGTTTTACCCTTTGGGTCTTAGGTGCACGGGCCTGGGGGTGTGCCGAAGGTCGACCCCCCCACCTGGAAGCTGGAATACAGGTAGGTGAGATCTGGCATTAGATTTTGCAGGTAAGTTATGGCAGGTAAGTAGATGGTTATACATTTATTGCAGTAAATAATGTTTATGAAGCCAGAGTCCAAATGATGATTTAATTTTTATTGCATGAATAGGTAAGTTGTCAACAGTGTTGTTTTTGTAGACCCCCCTGGGCGAGGGGAGAGAAAGAGGGAAAGATCAAGTTATTGTTTAATGGTTTCAGGTTGAGTTTAAATGTTGAATCTGCAACCAGTACCTCTCTGCTCTCCTCCTTGTGGTCTCCAGGGGGAGCTGCCGGCCTCCGTCCTACTAACTGTATTTTAGAAATTTGTTAGTGAGGGGTTCAGTGGAGGTTCCAGAGTACGTCACTTTGACTTTCTGTGAGAGCCCACTCATCATTACCTTACTCACAGTGTGTGATTGGTTGATCTTCTGTTTGTGAAGGTTTACAGGTGAGGTGGGCTCATAAGGACCCCCTAGGGACTGAATCGGGGAGACCGGGGTGTCAAATACTGATGTTCGTGGTTGTCGGTGGTGAAACTGGGCCTCTTTCGGTGTTTTCTTGTTTCCTGTAGGCCGACAGCTCCCGGTGGATGTTGTTATGTTCTGTGGGGGGAACCTGCAGACACAGGGGACGTGAGAGATGGAATGGAAGGGTTGAATAAATGAACTTTCCTGTAGGGAGGAGCCAGAAAACGAGCTGGGGGGAGACGATGTTGGTCGAGGGTGTCGTTTCTCCGCCTCTGCCCGAGCTGTCTGGGGGGGTGAGATGCTTCTTTGCATGGGTGGGTTTGATGTTTGAGTGGCTCTGTGGGCCCGTTTAGGCTTCACTGAGGACTCCGGGCTAGGAGTAATGTTAGAGGTTATTGGTGTTTGAAATGATATTGTTGGTCCCGGATACTGGGGGTTACCTGCATCACCCCCTGCTTCGGGCAGGGCGGGCGGTTGTCCCCCCTCGCTCGAGTCCGACTCCTCCCAATACTGCTCCTCTGGGGGATTGTCCAATTCTCCATGCTCTGTGGATTGGGGGAGATGGGGACCAGGGGGGAGAGAAAAGTGCTGGGGAGGGACATGGAGAGGGGGAGAGGGGGGAGGGGAGGGAGTGGAGGGAGTGGGAGGGGATGAAGGAGGGGGTGAAAGTGACTGCTGCTCTGTGAGACAAAATATATGTTCATGTGCGGTGGTGAAGGCCTGAGGGTGTAGCCTAGCCCCGTAGCGTCGGTTAGCCCAACCTTTTGCTACCTCCAGGGCTAGGTTTTCCCCCCAGACCTCAGTGAATGTGGGAATGATGTTTTGATAGTGGTCCAGTAATAGATATATGTTAGAGTACAACCATTTCAGTGTGTTTCCATGAATAGAAGCTCTGATTGTTGCGTTTGGTGATGATGGTTTAATGAACTGACTAAGTTTTGTGACCTGTCTCATCATGCCTGTGGGAAAGTGACCTGTAGCTATTGCATCTTTGATGATGTGGGAATGATGAACTGCCTGAATAAGCTTAAAATATTGCTTAGCTGTTGTGCGTGTAAAGTCGTCAAGTGGCTGTCTGGGTGGTGAGTGACTGAAAAAGTGCCTGTCTCTGTGTTTCTGTCTGGTGGGTGCATGTATATGCCTTGTAGTGTGGTGTTGGGTGCTAATGTCTGTTGTGTGGTGTATTCTGGACCCTTCATCCCTCCTCTGCCCCTGGCTGCGCTGGTGCCCTGTCCCTGACACCATAAAACCATTTTGTGCACCCACCTGAGTGTCCTGCGTCGACTGGTCTTGGATGTAGAGCCGATGTTGAGGCCTGTAATCTCTGGCTGTCCTCTTCCCATGTTGTATGGCGGCCATTTTGGTCCTGTTGAGGAGACTTAGAGATTCCAGGCAGGTGAATAAAGTTCACTTTTTTGTGGACGGTTCAGGATGGTTAGGTTGCCCCCGGCTGGGGGGAAGGTTAGGAGTCCTCAGGGGGTGCCGCTCTGGTTATATTAAAACTTAACTTTTAATAGTCTTAGATTAAAACCAATGGTGTGGGATAAAAACAGTGCCCGTATTTTTTCAATGTTTAACAATAAAATTTCAAAAGAAAAGACAGGGTGTCTCGCTCCAGCGCAGACAGGAGTCCCTGACGTTTCGCAGCAGGTGCTGCTTCCTCAGAGGGGAGTCGAGGAGAGATGAAGTCTGGAGGAGAGAGGCTCACTTAAAATGGTAGATTTTCCCTCCAGTTCAGGCCTCCCCCCTCCAGATTGGTCCAGAAGAGTGGGTGTGGTCCTGTAAAAGAAATGTGCCTATCCTAAGTGAGGGGTAACAGGTGGGGGCAGGTGGGGGAGGGGAATAGTGTTCTTCTGGTGGCTCATTGGTAGAGCTGTGGTTGAGGGGCTGGGAGATTGTCCAGGTTGCAGGATGCTGTTTTGTCCAGCAGATGGTGGCAAAGTTGATGACCATAGGGTTTATTGTGTGGTCTAAGGAGAGCAGAGAGGAGCCAAACTGTGGCATGACTGAGGTTCAGATGAGGGCCCAGGGGGGATATTTTCCATTCAAATTAGGGTCCAGAGAGGGGGGAGGTTAAGGTTAGGGTCCAGGGGAGGGGGAAGGTTAAGGTTAGAGACCAGGAGGGGGACAGGTTAAGGTTAGGGATCATATGGGGAAAGGTTAAAGTTAGGGAACAATAAATCAAGTTAAATAAATGGCAATGAAAGTAATGTTAACCTAAAAAGTGATAATAATAATCCTACAAATAATAATAATAATAATAATAATAATAATAATAATGATAATGGGGATAAAACAATGATGAAGACTGATAATAATAATCCTGAAAGTATGAGACGACCTTGGCATGATAATGAACCTTTTCCTGTTGTATTGCAGGTGGGGGGGCCGAGATCAGCACACACCCGGCTCTGGCAAGGTTAGGTTCAGTGTTGGAATTATTCTTGTTTTACCCTTTGGGTCTTAGGTGCACGGGCCTGGGGGTGTGCCGAAGGTCGACCCCCCCACCTGGAAGCTGGAATACAGGTAGGTGAGATCTGGCATTAGATTTTGCAGGTAAGTTATGGCAGGTAAGTAGATGGTTATACATTTATTGCAGTAAATAATGTTTATGAAGCCAGAGTCCAAATGATGATTTAATTTTTATTGCATGAATAGGTAAGTTGTCAACAGTGTTGTTTTTGTAGACCCCCCTGGGCGAGGGGAGAGAAAGAGGGAAAGATCAAGTTATTGTTTAATGGTTTCAGGTTGAGTTTAAATGTTGAATCTGCAACCAGTACCTCTCTGCTCTCCTCCTTGTGGTCTCCAGGGGGAGCTGCCGGCCTCCGTCCTACTAACTGTATTTTAGAAATTTGTTAGTGAGGGGTTCAGTGGAGGTTCCAGAGTACGTCACTTTGACTTTCTGTGAGAGCCCACTCATCATTACCTTACTCACAGTGTGTGATTGGTTGATCTTCTGTTTGTGAAGGTTTACAGGTGAGGTGGGCTCATAAGGACCCCCTAGGGACTGAATCGGGGAGACCGGGGTGTCAAATACTGATGTTCGTGGTTGTCGGTGGTGAAACTGGGCCTCTTTCGGTGTTTTCTTGTTTCCTGTAGGCCGACAGCTCCCGGTGGATGTTGTTATGTTCTGTGGGGGGAACCTGCAGACACAGGGGACGTGAGAGATGGAATGGAAGGGTTGAATAAATGAACTTTCCTGTAGGGAGGAGCCAGAAAACGAGCTGGGGGGAGACGATGTTGGTCGAGGGTGTCGTTTCTCCGCCTCTGCCCGAGCTGTCTGGGGGGGTGAGATGCTTCTTTGCATGGGTGGGTTTGATGTTTGAGTGGCTCTGTGGGCCCGTTTAGGCTTCACTGAGGACTCCGGGCTAGGAGTAATGTTAGAGGTTATTGGTGTTTGAAATGATATTGTTGGTCCCGGATACTGGGGGTTACCTGCATCACCCCCTGCTTCGGGCAGGGCGGGCGGTTGTCCCCCCTCGCTCGAGTCCGACTCCTCCCAATACTGCTCCTCTGGGGGATTGTCCAATTCTCCATGCTCTGTGGATTGGGGGAGATGGGGACCAGGGGGGAGAGAAAAGTGCTGGGGAGGGACATGGAGAGGGGGAGAGGGGGGAGGGGAGGGAGTGGAGGGAGTGGGAGGGGATGAAGGAGGGGGTGAAAGTGACTGCTGCTCTGTGAGACAAAATATATGTTCATGTGCGGTGGTGAAGGCCTGAGGGTGTAGCCTAGCCCCGTAGCGTCGGTTAGCCCAACCTTTTGCTACCTCCAGGGCTAGGTTTTCCCCCCAGACCTCAGTGAATGTGGGAATGATGTTTTGATAGTGGTCCAGTAATAGATATATGTTAGAGTACAACCATTTCAGTGTGTTTCCATGAATAGAAGCTCTGATTGTTGCGTTTGGTGATGATGGTTTAATGAACTGACTAAGTTTTGTGACCTGTCTCATCATGCCTGTGGGAAAGTGACCTGTAGCTATTGCATCTTTGATGATGTGGGAATGATGAACTGCCTGAATAAGCTTAAAATATTGCTTAGCTGTTGTGCGTGTAAAGTCGTCAAGTGGCTGTCTGGGTGGTGAGTGACTGAAAAAGTGCCTGTCTCTGTGTTTCTGTCTGGTGGGTGCATGTATATGCCTTGTAGTGTGGTGTTGGGTGCTAATGTCTGTTGTGTGGTGTATTCTGGACCCTTCATCCCTCCTCTGCCCCTGGCTGCGCTGGTGCCCTGTCCCTGACACCATAAAACCATTTTGTGCACCCACCTGAGTGTCCTGCGTCGACTGGTCTTGGATGTAGAGCCGATGTTGAGGCCTGTAATCTCTGGCTGTCCTCTTCCCATGTTGTATGGCGGCCATTTTGGTCCTGTTGAGGAGACTTAGAGATTCCAGGCAGGTGAATAAAGTTCACTTTTTTGTGGACGGTTCAGGATGGTTAGGTTGCCCCCGGCTGGGGGGAAGGTTAGGAGTCCTCAGGGGGTGCCGCTCTGGTTATATTAAAACTTAACTTTTAATAGTCTTAGATTAAAACCAATGGTGTGGGATAAAAACAGTGCCCGTATTTTTTCAATGTTTAACAATAAAATTTCAAAAGAAAAGACAGGGTGTCTCGCTCCAGCGCAGACAGGAGTCCCTGACGTTTCGCAGCAGGTGCTGCTTCCTCAGAGGGGAGTCGAGGAGAGATGAAGTCTGGAGGAGAGAGGCTCACTTAAAATGGTAGATTTTCCCTCCAGTTCAGGCCTCCCCCCTCCAGATTGGTCCAGAAGAGTGGGTGTGGTCCTGTAAAAGAAATGTGCCTATCCTAAGTGAGGGGTAACAGGTGGGGGCAGGTGGGGGAGGGGAATAGTGTTCTTCTGGTGGCTCATTGGTAGAGCTGTGGTTGAGGGGCTGGGAGATTGTCCAGGTTGCAGGATGCTGTTTTGTCCAGCAGATGGTGGCAAAGTTGATGACCATAGGGTTTATTGTGTGGTCTAAGGAGAGCAGAGAGGAGCCAAACTGTGGCATGACTGAGGTTCAGATGAGGGCCCAGGGGGGATATTTTCCATTCAAATTAGGGTCCAGAGAGGGGGGAGGTTAAGGTTAGGGTCCAGGGGAGGGGGAAGGTTAAGGTTAGAGACCAGGAGGGGGACAGGTTAAGGTTAGGGATCATATGGGGAAAGGTTAAAGTTAGGGAACAATAAATCAAGTTAAATAAATGGCAATGAAAGTAATGTTAACCTAAAAAGTGATAATAATAATCCTACAAATAATAATAATAATAATAATAATAATAATAATAATGATAATGGGGATAAAACAATGATGAAGACTGATAATAATAATCCTGAAAGTATGAGACGACCTTGGCATGATAATGAACCTTTTCCTGTTGTATTGCAGGTGGGGGGGCCGAGATCAGCACACACCCGGCTCTGGCAAGGTTAGGTTCAGTGTTGGAATTATTCTTGTTTTACCCTTTGGGTCTTAGGTGCACGGGCCTGGGGGTGTGCCGAAGGTCGACCCCCCCACCTGGAAGCTGGAATACAGGTAGGTGAGATCTGGCATTAGATTTTGCAGGTAAGTTATGGCAGGTAAGTAGATGGTTATACATTTATTGCAGTAAATAATGTTTATGAAGCCAGAGTCCAAATGATGATTTAATTTTTATTGCATGAATAGGTAAGTTGTCAACAGTGTTGTTTTTGTAGACCCCCCTGGGCGAGGGGAGAGAAAGAGGGAAAGATCAAGTTATTGTTTAATGGTTTCAGGTTGAGTTTAAATGTTGAATCTGCAACCAGTACCTCTCTGCTCTCCTCCTTGTGGTCTCCAGGGGGAGCTGCCGGCCTCCGTCCTACTAACTGTATTTTAGAAATTTGTTAGTGAGGGGTTCAGTGGAGGTTCCAGAGTACGTCACTTTGACTTTCTGTGAGAGCCCACTCATCATTACCTTACTCACAGTGTGTGATTGGTTGATCTTCTGTTTGTGAAGGTTTACAGGTGAGGTGGGCTCATAAGGACCCCCTAGGGACTGAATCGGGGAGACCGGGGTGTCAAATACTGATGTTCGTGGTTGTCGGTGGTGAAACTGGGCCTCTTTCGGTGTTTTCTTGTTTCCTGTAGGCCGACAGCTCCCGGTGGATGTTGTTATGTTCTGTGGGGGGAACCTGCAGACACAGGGGACGTGAGAGATGGAATGGAAGGGTTGAATAAATGAACTTTCCTGTAGGGAGGAGCCAGAAAACGAGCTGGGGGGAGACGATGTTGGTCGAGGGTGTCGTTTCTCCGCCTCTGCCCGAGCTGTCTGGGGGGGTGAGATGCTTCTTTGCATGGGTGGGTTTGATGTTTGAGTGGCTCTGTGGGCCCGTTTAGGCTTCACTGAGGACTCCGGGCTAGGAGTAATGTTAGAGGTTATTGGTGTTTGAAATGATATTGTTGGTCCCGGATACTGGGGGTTACCTGCATCACCCCCTGCTTCGGGCAGGGCGGGCGGTTGTCCCCCCTCGCTCGAGTCCGACTCCTCCCAATACTGCTCCTCTGGGGGATTGTCCAATTCTCCATGCTCTGTGGATTGGGGGAGATGGGGACCAGGGGGGAGAGAAAAGTGCTGGGGAGGGACATGGAGAGGGGGAGAGGGGGGAGGGGAGGGAGTGGAGGGAGTGGGAGGGGATGAAGGAGGGGGTGAAAGTGACTGCTGCTCTGTGAGACAAAATATATGTTCATGTGCGGTGGTGAAGGCCTGAGGGTGTAGCCTAGCCCCGTAGCGTCGGTTAGCCCAACCTTTTGCTACCTCCAGGGCTAGGTTTTCCCCCCAGACCTCAGTGAATGTGGGAATGATGTTTTGATAGTGGTCCAGTAATAGATATATGTTAGAGTACAACCATTTCAGTGTGTTTCCATGAATAGAAGCTCTGATTGTTGCGTTTGGTGATGATGGTTTAATGAACTGACTAAGTTTTGTGACCTGTCTCATCATGCCTGTGGGGAAGTGACCTGTAGCTATTGCATCTTTGATGATGTGGGAATGATGAACTGCCTGAATAAGCTTAAAATATTGCTTAGCTGTTGTGCGTGTAAAGTCGTCAAGTGGCTGTCTGGGTGGTGAGTGACTGAAAAAGTGCCTGTCTCTGTGTTTCTGTCTGGTGGGTGCATGTATATGCCTTGTAGTGTGGTGTTGGGTGCTAATGTCTGTTGTGTGGTGTATTCTGGACCCTTCATCCCTCCTCTGCCCCTGGCTGCGCTGGTGCCCTGTCCCTGACACCATAAAACCATTTTGTGCACCCACCTGAGTGTCCTGCGTCGACTGGTCTTGGATGTAGAGCCGATGTTGAGGCCTGTAATCTCTGGCTGTCCTCTTCCCATGTTGTATGGCGGCCATTTTGGTCCTGTTGAGGAGACTTAGAGATTCCAGGCAGGTGAATAAAGTTCACTTTTTTGTGGACGGTTCAGGATGGTTAGGTTGCCCCCGGCTGGGGGGAAGGTTAGGAGTCCTCAGGGGGTGCCGCTCTGGTTATATTAAAACTTAACTTTTAATAGTCTTAGATTAAAACCAATGGTGTGGGATAAAAACAGTGCCCGTATTTTTTCAATGTTTAACAATAAAATTTCAAAAGAAAAGACAGGGTGTCTCGCTCCAGCGCAGACAGGAGTCCCTGACGTTTCGCAGCAGGTGCTGCTTCCTCAGAGGGGAGTCGAGGAGAGATGAAGTCTGGAGGAGAGAGGCTCACTTAAAATGGTAGATTTTCCCTCCAGTTCAGGCCTCCCCCCTCCAGATTGGTCCAGAAGAGTGGGTGTGGTCCTGTAAAAGAAATGTGCCTATCCTAAGTGAGGGGTAACAGGTGGGGGCAGGTGGGGGAGGGGAATAGTGTTCTTCTGGTGGCTCATTGGTAGAGCTGTGGTTGAGGGGCTGGGAGATTGTCCAGGTTGCAGGATGCTGTTTTGTCCAGCAGATGGTGGCAAAGTTGATGACCATAGGGTTTATTGTGTGGTCTAAGGAGAGCAGAGAGGAGCCAAACTGTGGCATGACTGAGGTTCAGATGAGGGCCCAGGGGGGATATTTTCCATTCAAATTAGGGTCCAGAGAGGGGGGAGGTTAAGGTTAGGGTCCAGGGGAGGGGGAAGGTTAAGGTTAGAGACCAGGAGGGGGACAGGTTAAGGTTAGGGATCATATGGGGAAAGGTTAAAGTTAGGGAACAATAAATCAAGTTAAATAAATGGCAATGAAAGTAATGTTAACCTAAAAAGTGATAATAATAATCCTACAAATAATAATAATAATAATAATAATAATAATAATAATGATAATGGGGATAAAACAATGATGAAGACTGATAATAATAATCCTGAAAGTATGAGACGACCTTGGCATGATAATGAACCTTTTCCTGTTGTATTGCAGGTGGGGGGGCCGAGATCAGCACACACCCGGCTCTGGCAAGGTTAGGTTCAGTGTTGGAATTATTCTTGTTTTACCCTTTGGGTCTTAGGTGCACGGGCCTGGGGGTGTGCCGAAGGTCGACCCCCCCACCTGGAAGCTGGAATACAGGTAGGTGAGATCTGGCATTAGATTTTGCAGGTAAGTTATGGCAGGTAAGTAGATGGTTATACATTTATTGCAGTAAATAATGTTTATGAAGCCAGAGTCCAAATGATGATTTAATTTTTATTGCATGAATAGGTAAGTTGTCAACAGTGTTGTTTTTGTAGACCCCCCTGGGCGAGGGGAGAGAAAGAGGGAAAGATCAAGTTATTGTTTAATGGTTTCAGGTTGAGTTTAAATGTTGAATCTGCAACCAGTACCTCTCTGCTCTCCTCCTTGTGGTCTCCAGGGGGAGCTGCCGGCCTCCGTCCTACTAACTGTATTTTAGAAATTTGTTAGTGAGGGGTTCAGTGGAGGTTCCAGAGTACGTCACTTTGACTTTCTGTGAGAGCCCACTCATCATTACCTTACTCACAGTGTGTGATTGGTTGATCTTCTGTTTGTGAAGGTTTACAGGTGAGGTGGGCTCATAAGGACCCCCTAGGGACTGAATCGGGGAGACCGGGGTGTCAAATACTGATGTTCGTGGTTGTCGGTGGTGAAACTGGGCCTCTTTCGGTGTTTTCTTGTTTCCTGTAGGCCGACAGCTCCCGGTGGATGTTGTTATGTTCTGTGGGGGGAACCTGCAGACACAGGGGACGTGAGAGATGGAATGGAAGGGTTGAATAAATGAACTTTCCTGTAGGGAGGAGCCAGAAAACGAGCTGGGGGGAGACGATGTTGGTCGAGGGTGTCGTTTCTCCGCCTCTGCCCGAGCTGTCTGGGGGGGTGAGATGCTTCTTTGCATGGGTGGGTTTGATGTTTGAGTGGCTCTGTGGGCCCGTTTAGGCTTCACTGAGGACTCCGGGCTAGGAGTAATGTTAGAGGTTATTGGTGTTTGAAATGATATTGTTGGTCCCGGATACTGGGGGTTACCTGCATCACCCCCTGCTTCGGGCAGGGCGGGCGGTTGTCCCCCCTCGCTCGAGTCCGACTCCTCCCAATACTGCTCCTCTGGGGGATTGTCCAATTCTCCATGCTCTGTGGATTGGGGGAGATGGGGACCAGGGGGGAGAGAAAAGTGCTGGGGAGGGACATGGAGAGGGGGAGAGGGGGGAGGGGAGGGAGTGGAGGGAGTGGGAGGGGATGAAGGAGGGGGTGAAAGTGACTGCTGCTCTGTGAGACAAAATATATGTTCATGTGCGGTGGTGAAGGCCTGAGGGTGTAGCCTAGCCCCGTAGCGTCGGTTAGCCCAACCTTTTGCTACCTCCAGGGCTAGGTTTTCCCCCCAGACCTCAGTGAATGTGGGAATGATGTTTTGATAGTGGTCCAGTAATAGATATATGTTAGAGTACAACCATTTCAGTGTGTTTCCATGAATAGAAGCTCTGATTGTTGCGTTTGGTGATGATGGTTTAATGAACTGACTAAGTTTTGTGACCTGTCTCATCATGCCTGTGGGAAAGTGACCTGTAGCTATTGCATCTTTGATGATGTGGGAATGATGAACTGCCTGAATAAGCTTAAAATATTGCTTAGCTGTTGTGCGTGTAAAGTCGTCAAGTGGCTGTCTGGGTGGTGAGTGACTGAAAAAGTGCCTGTCTCTGTGTTTCTGTCTGGTGGGTGCATGTATATGCCTTGTAGTGTGGTGTTGGGTGCTAATGTCTGTTGTGTGGTGTATTCTGGACCCTTCATCCCTCCTCTGCCCCTGGCTGCGCTGGTGCCCTGTCCCTGACACCATAAAACCATTTTGTGCACCCACCTGAGTGTCCTGCGTCGACTGGTCTTGGATGTAGAGCCGATGTTGAGGCCTGTAATCTCTGGCTGTCCTCTTCCCATGTTGTATGGCGGCCATTTTGGTCCTGTTGAGGAGACTTAGAGATTCCAGGCAGGTGAATAAAGTTCACTTTTTTGTGGACGGTTCAGGATGGTTAGGTTGCCCCCGGCTGGGGGGAAGGTTAGGAGTCCTCAGGGGGTGCCGCTCTGGTTATATTAAAACTTAACTTTTAATAGTCTTAGATTAAAACCAATGGTGTGGGATAAAAACAGTGCCCGTATTTTTTCAATGTTTAACAATAAAATTTCAAAAGAAAAGACAGGGTGTCTCGCTCCAGCGCAGACAGGAGTCCCTGACGTTTCGCAGCAGGTGCTGCTTCCTCAGAGGGGAGTCGAGGAGAGATGAAGTCTGGAGGAGAGAGGCTCACTTAAAATGGTAGATTTTCCCTCCAGTTCAGGCCTCCCCCCTCCAGATTGGTCCAGAAGAGTGGGTGTGGTCCTGTAAAAGAAATGTGCCTATCCTAAGTGAGGGGTAACAGGTGGGGGCAGGTGGGGGAGGGGAATAGTGTTCTTCTGGTGGCTCATTGGTAGAGCTGTGGTTGAGGGGCTGGGAGATTGTCCAGGTTGCAGGATGCTGTTTTGTCCAGCAGATGGTGGCAAAGTTGATGACCATAGGGTTTATTGTGTGGTCTAAGGAGAGCAGAGAGGAGCCAAACTGTGGCATGACTGAGGTTCAGATGAGGGCCCAGGGGGGATATTTTCCATTCAAATTAGGGTCCAGAGAGGGGGGAGGTTAAGGTTAGGGTCCAGGGGAGGGGGAAGGTTAAGGTTAGAGACCAGGAGGGGGACAGGTTAAGGTTAGGGATCATATGGGGAAAGGTTAAAGTTAGGGAACAATAAATCAAGTTAAATAAATGGCAATGAAAGTAATGTTAACCTAAAAAGTGATAATAATAATCCTACAAATAATAATAATAATAATAATAATAATAATAATAATGATAATGGGGATAAAACAATGATGAAGACTGATAATAATAATCCTGAAAGTATGAGACGACCTTGGCATGATAATGAACCTTTTCCTGTTGTATTGCAGGTGGGGGGGCCGAGATCAGCACACACCCGGCTCTGGCAAGGTTAGGTTCAGTGTTGGAATTATTCTTGTTTTACCCTTTGGGTCTTAGGTGCACGGGCCTGGGGGTGTGCCGAAGGTCGACCCCCCCACCTGGAAGCTGGAATACAGGTAGGTGAGATCTGGCATTAGATTTTGCAGGTAAGTTATGGCAGGTAAGTAGATGGTTATACATTTATTGCAGTAAATAATGTTTATGAAGCCAGAGTCCAAATGATGATTTAATTTTTATTGCATGAATAGGTAAGTTGTCAACAGTGTTGTTTTTGTAGACCCCCCTGGGCGAGGGGAGAGAAAGAGGGAAAGATCAAGTTATTGTTTAATGGTTTCAGGTTGAGTTTAAATGTTGAATCTGCAACCAGTACCTCTCTGCTCTCCTCCTTGTGGTCTCCAGGGGGAGCTGCCGGCCTCCGTCCTACTAACTGTATTTTAGAAATTTGTTAGTGAGGGGTTCAGTGGAGGTTCCAGAGTACGTCACTTTGACTTTCTGTGAGAGCCCACTCATCATTACCTTACTCACAGTGTGTGATTGGTTGATCTTCTGTTTGTGAAGGTTTACAGGTGAGGTGGGCTCATAAGGACCCCCTAGGGACTGAATCGGGGAGACCGGGGTGTCAAATACTGATGTTCGTGGTTGTCGGTGGTGAAACTGGGCCTCTTTCGGTGTTTTCTTGTTTCCTGTAGGCCGACAGCTCCCGGTGGATGTTGTTATGTTCTGTGGGGGGAACCTGCAGACACAGGGGACGTGAGAGATGGAATGGAAGGGTTGAATAAATGAACTTTCCTGTAGGGAGGAGCCAGAAAACGAGCTGGGGGGAGACGATGTTGGTCGAGGGTGTCGTTTCTCCGCCTCTGCCCGAGCTGTCTGGGGGGGTGAGATGCTTCTTTGCATGGGTGGGTTTGATGTTTGAGTGGCTCTGTGGGCCCGTTTAGGCTTCACTGAGGACTCCGGGCTAGGAGTAATGTTAGAGGTTATTGGTGTTTGAAATGATATTGTTGGTCCCGGATACTGGGGGTTACCTGCATCACCCCCTGCTTCGGGCAGGGCGGGCGGTTGTCCCCCCTCGCTCGAGTCCGACTCCTCCCAATACTGCTCCTCTGGGGGATTGTCCAATTCTCCATGCTCTGTGGATTGGGGGAGATGGGGACCAGGGGGGAGAGAAAAGTGCTGGGGAGGGACATGGAGAGGGGGAGAGGGGGGAGGGGAGGGAGTGGAGGGAGTGGGAGGGGATGAAGGAGGGGGTGAAAGTGACTGCTGCTCTGTGAGACAAAATATATGTTCATGTGCGGTGGTGAAGGCCTGAGGGTGTAGCCTAGCCCCGTAGCGTCGGTTAGCCCAACCTTTTGCTACCTCCAGGGCTAGGTTTTCCCCCCAGACCTCAGTGAATGTGGGAATGATGTTTTGATAGTGGTCCAGTAATAGATATATGTTAGAGTACAACCATTTCAGTGTGTTTCCATGAATAGAAGCTCTGATTGTTGCGTTTGGTGATGATGGTTTAATGAACTGACTAAGTTTTGTGACCTGTCTCATCATGCCTGTGGGAAAGTGACCTGTAGCTATTGCATCTTTGATGATGTGGGAATGATGAACTGCCTGAATAAGCTTAAAATATTGCTTAGCTGTTGTGCGTGTAAAGTCGTCAAGTGGCTGTCTGGGTGGTGAGTGACTGAAAAAGTGCCTGTCTCTGTGTTTCTGTCTGGTGGGTGCATGTATATGCCTTGTAGTGTGGTGTTGGGTGCTAATGTCTGTTGTGTGGTGTATTCTGGACCCTTCATCCCTCCTCTGCCCCTGGCTGCGCTGGTGCCCTGTCCCTGACACCATAAAACCATTTTGTGCACCCACCTGAGTGTCCTGCGTCGACTGGTCTTGGATGTAGAGCCGATGTTGAGGCCTGTAATCTCTGGCTGTCCTCTTCCCATGTTGTATGGCGGCCATTTTGGTCCTGTTGAGGAGACTTAGAGATTCCAGGCAGGTGAATAAAGTTCACTTTTTTGTGGACGGTTCAGGATGGTTAGGTTGCCCCCGGCTGGGGGGAAGGTTAGGAGTCCTCAGGGGGTGCCGCTCTGGTTATATTAAAACTTAACTTTTAATAGTCTTAGATTAAAACCAATGGTGTGGGATAAAAACAGTGCCCGTATTTTTTCAATGTTTAACAATAAAATTTCAAAAGAAAAGACAGGGTGTCTCGCTCCAGCGCAGACAGGAGTCCCTGACGTTTCGCAGCAGGTGCTGCTTCCTCAGAGGGGAGTCGAGGAGAGATGAAGTCTGGAGGAGAGAGGCTCACTTAAAATGGTAGATTTTCCCTCCAGTTCAGGCCTCCCCCCTCCAGATTGGTCCAGAAGAGTGGGTGTGGTCCTGTAAAAGAAATGTGCCTATCCTAAGTGAGGGGTAACAGGTGGGGGCAGGTGGGGGAGGGGAATAGTGTTCTTCTGGTGGCTCATTGGTAGAGCTGTGGTTGAGGGGCTGGGAGATTGTCCAGGTTGCAGGATGCTGTTTTGTCCAGCAGATGGTGGCAAAGTTGATGACCATAGGGTTTATTGTGTGGTCTAAGGAGAGCAGAGAGGAGCCAAACTGTGGCATGACTGAGGTTCAGATGAGGGCCCAGGGGGGATATTTTCCATTCAAATTAGGGTCCAGAGAGGGGGGAGGTTAAGGTTAGGGTCCAGGGGAGGGGGAAGGTTAAGGTTAGAGACCAGGAGGGGGACAGGTTAAGGTTAGGGATCATATGGGGAAAGGTTAAAGTTAGGGAACAATAAATCAAGTTAAATAAATGGCAATGAAAGTAATGTTAACCTAAAAAGTGATAATAATAATCCTACAAATAATAATAATAATAATAATAATAATAATAATAATGATAATGGGGATAAAACAATGATGAAGACTGATAATAATAATCCTGAAAGTATGAGACGACCTTGGCATGATAATGAACCTTTTCCTGTTGTATTGCAGGTGGGGGGGCCGAGATCAGCACACACCCGGCTCTGGCAAGGTTAGGTTCAGTGTTGGAATTATTCTTGTTTTACCCTTTGGGTCTTAGGTGCACGGGCCTGGGGGTGTGCCGAAGGTCGACCCCCCCACCTGGAAGCTGGAATACAGGTAGGTGAGATCTGGCATTAGATTTTGCAGGTAAGTTATGGCAGGTAAGTAGATGGTTATACATTTATTGCAGTAAATAATGTTTATGAAGCCAGAGTCCAAATGATGATTTAATTTTTATTGCATGAATAGGTAAGTTGTCAACAGTGTTGTTTTTGTAGACCCCCCTGGGCGAGGGGAGAGAAAGAGGGAAAGATCAAGTTATTGTTTAATGGTTTCAGGTTGAGTTTAAATGTTGAATCTGCAACCAGTACCTCTCTGCTCTCCTCCTTGTGGTCTCCAGGGGGAGCTGCCGGCCTCCGTCCTACTAACTGTATTTTAGAAATTTGTTAGTGAGGGGTTCAGTGGAGGTTCCAGAGTACGTCACTTTGACTTTCTGTGAGAGCCCACTCATCATTACCTTACTCACAGTGTGTGATTGGTTGATCTTCTGTTTGTGAAGGTTTACAGGTGAGGTGGGCTCATAAGGACCCCCTAGGGACTGAATCGGGGAGACCGGGGTGTCAAATACTGATGTTCGTGGTTGTCGGTGGTGAAACTGGGCCTCTTTCGGTGTTTTCTTGTTTCCTGTAGGCCGACAGCTCCCGGTGGATGTTGTTATGTTCTGTGGGGGGAACCTGCAGACACAGGGGACGTGAGAGATGGAATGGAAGGGTTGAATAAATGAACTTTCCTGTAGGGAGGAGCCAGAAAACGAGCTGGGGGGAGACGATGTTGGTCGAGGGTGTCGTTTCTCCGCCTCTGCCCGAGCTGTCTGGGGGGGTGAGATGCTTCTTTGCATGGGTGGGTTTGATGTTTGAGTGGCTCTGTGGGCCCGTTTAGGCTTCACTGAGGACTCCGGGCTAGGAGTAATGTTAGAGGTTATTGGTGTTTGAAATGATATTGTTGGTCCCGGATACTGGGGGTTACCTGCATCACCCCCTGCTTCGGGCAGGGCGGGCGGTTGTCCCCCCTCGCTCGAGTCCGACTCCTCCCAATACTGCTCCTCTGGGGGATTGTCCAATTCTCCATGCTCTGTGGATTGGGGGAGATGGGGACCAGGGGGGAGAGAAAAGTGCTGGGGAGGGACATGGAGAGGGGGAGAGGGGGGAGGGGAGGGAGTGGAGGGAGTGGGAGGGGATGAAGGAGGGGGTGAAAGTGACTGCTGCTCTGTGAGACAAAATATATGTTCATGTGCGGTGGTGAAGGCCTGAGGGTGTAGCCTAGCCCCGTAGCGTCGGTTAGCCCAACCTTTTGCTACCTCCAGGGCTAGGTTTTCCCCCCAGACCTCAGTGAATGTGGGAATGATGTTTTGATAGTGGTCCAGTAATAGATATATGTTAGAGTACAACCATTTCAGTGTGTTTCCATGAATAGAAGCTCTGATTGTTGCGTTTGGTGATGATGGTTTAATGAACTGACTAAGTTTTGTGACCTGTCTCATCATGCCTGTGGGAAAGTGACCTGTAGCTATTGCATCTTTGATGATGTGGGAATGATGAACTGCCTGAATAAGCTTAAAATATTGCTTAGCTGTTGTGCGTGTAAAGTCGTCAAGTGGCTGTCTGGGTGGTGAGTGACTGAAAAAGTGCCTGTCTCTGTGTTTCTGTCTGGTGGGTGCATGTATATGCCTTGTAGTGTGGTGTTGGGTGCTAATGTCTGTTGTGTGGTGTATTCTGGACCCTTCATCCCTCCTCTGCCCCTGGCTGCGCTGGTGCCCTGTCCCTGACACCATAAAACCATTTTGTGCACCCACCTGAGTGTCCTGCGTCGACTGGTCTTGGATGTAGAGCCGATGTTGAGGCCTGTAATCTCTGGCTGTCCTCTTCCCATGTTGTATGGCGGCCATTTTGGTCCTGTTGAGGAGACTTAGAGATTCCAGGCAGGTGAATAAAGTTCACTTTTTTGTGGACGGTTCAGGATGGTTAGGTTGCCCCCGGCTGGGGGGAAGGTTAGGAGTCCTCAGGGGGTGCCGCTCTGGTTATATTAAAACTTAACTTTTAATAGTCTTAGATTAAAACCAATGGTGTGGGATAAAAACAGTGCCCGTATTTTTTCAATGTTTAACAATAAAATTTCAAAAGAAAAGACAGGGTGTCTCGCTCCAGCGCAGACAGGAGTCCCTGACGTTTCGCAGCAGGTGCTGCTTCCTCAGAGGGGAGTCGAGGAGAGATGAAGTCTGGAGGAGAGAGGCTCACTTAAAATGGTAGATTTTCCCTCCAGTTCAGGCCTCCCCCCTCCAGATTGGTCCAGAAGAGTGGGTGTGGTCCTGTAAAAGAAATGTGCCTATCCTAAGTGAGGGGTAACAGGTGGGGGCAGGTGGGGGAGGGGAATAGTGTTCTTCTGGTGGCTCATTGGTAGAGCTGTGGTTGAGGGGCTGGGAGATTGTCCAGGTTGCAGGATGCTGTTTTGTCCAGCAGATGGTGGCAAAGTTGATGACCATAGGGTTTATTGTGTGGTCTAAGGAGAGCAGAGAGGAGCCAAACTGTGGCATGACTGAGGTTCAGATGAGGGCCCAGGGGGGATATTTTCCATTCAAATTAGGGTCCAGAGAGGGGGGAGGTTAAGGTTAGGGTCCAGGGGAGGGGGAAGGTTAAGGTTAGAGACCAGGAGGGGGACAGGTTAAGGTTAGGGATCATATGGGGAAAGGTTAAAGTTAGGGAACAATAAATCAAGTTAAATAAATGGCAATGAAAGTAATGTTAACCTAAAAAGTGATAATAATAATCCTACAAATAATAATAATAATAATAATAATAATAATAATAATGATAATGGGGATAAAACAATGATGAAGACTGATAATAATAATCCTGAAAGTATGAGACGACCTTGGCATGATAATGAACCTTTTCCTGTTGTATTGCAGGTGGGGGGGCCGAGATCAGCACACACCCGGCTCTGGCAAGGTTAGGTTCAGTGTTGGAATTATTCTTGTTTTACCCTTTGGGTCTTAGGTGCACGGGCCTGGGGGTGTGCCGAAGGTCGACCCCCCCACCTGGAAGCTGGAATACAGGTAGGTGAGATCTGGCATTAGATTTTGCAGGTAAGTTATGGCAGGTAAGTAGATGGTTATACATTTATTGCAGTAAATAATGTTTATGAAGCCAGAGTCCAAATGATGATTTAATTTTTATTGCATGAATAGGTAAGTTGTCAACAGTGTTGTTTTTGTAGACCCCCCTGGGCGAGGGGAGAGAAAGAGGGAAAGATCAAGTTATTGTTTAATGGTTTCAGGTTGAGTTTAAATGTTGAATCTGCAACCAGTACCTCTCTGCTCTCCTCCTTGTGGTCTCCAGGGGGAGCTGCCGGCCTCCGTCCTACTAACTGTATTTTAGAAATTTGTTAGTGAGGGGTTCAGTGGAGGTTCCAGAGTACGTCACTTTGACTTTCTGTGAGAGCCCACTCATCATTACCTTACTCACAGTGTGTGATTGGTTGATCTTCTGTTTGTGAAGGTTTACAGGTGAGGTGGGCTCATAAGGACCCCCTAGGGACTGAATCGGGGAGACCGGGGTGTCAAATACTGATGTTCGTGGTTGTCGGTGGTGAAACTGGGCCTCTTTCGGTGTTTTCTTGTTTCCTGTAGGCCGACAGCTCCCGGTGGATGTTGTTATGTTCTGTGGGGGGAACCTGCAGACACAGGGGACGTGAGAGATGGAATGGAAGGGTTGAATAAATGAACTTTCCTGTAGGGAGGAGCCAGAAAACGAGCTGGGGGGAGACGATGTTGGTCGAGGGTGTCGTTTCTCCGCCTCTGCCCGAGCTGTCTGGGGGGGTGAGATGCTTCTTTGCATGGGTGGGTTTGATGTTTGAGTGGCTCTGTGGGCCCGTTTAGGCTTCACTGAGGACTCCGGGCTAGGAGTAATGTTAGAGGTTATTGGTGTTTGAAATGATATTGTTGGTCCCGGATACTGGGGGTTACCTGCATCACCCCCTGCTTCGGGCAGGGCGGGCGGTTGTCCCCCCTCGCTCGAGTCCGACTCCTCCCAATACTGCTCCTCTGGGGGATTGTCCAATTCTCCATGCTCTGTGGATTGGGGGAGATGGGGACCAGGGGGGAGAGAAAAGTGCTGGGGAGGGACATGGAGAGGGGGAGAGGGGGGAGGGGAGGGAGTGGAGGGAGTGGGAGGGGATGAAGGAGGGGGTGAAAGTGACTGCTGCTCTGTGAGACAAAATATATGTTCATGTGCGGTGGTGAAGGCCTGAGGGTGTAGCCTAGCCCCGTAGCGTCGGTTAGCCCAACCTTTTGCTACCTCCAGGGCTAGGTTTTCCCCCCAGACCTCAGTGAATGTGGGAATGATGTTTTGATAGTGGTCCAGTAATAGATATATGTTAGAGTACAACCATTTCAGTGTGTTTCCATGAATAGAAGCTCTGATTGTTGCGTTTGGTGATGATGGTTTAATGAACTGACTAAGTTTTGTGACCTGTCTCATCATGCCTGTGGGAAAGTGACCTGTAGCTATTGCATCTTTGATGATGTGGGAATGATGAACTGCCTGAATAAGCTTAAAATATTGCTTAGCTGTTGTGCGTGTAAAGTCGTCAAGTGGCTGTCTGGGTGGTGAGTGACTGAAAAAGTGCCTGTCTCTGTGTTTCTGTCTGGTGGGTGCATGTATATGCCTTGTAGTGTGGTGTTGGGTGCTAATGTCTGTTGTGTGGTGTATTCTGGACCCTTCATCCCTCCTCTGCCCCTGGCTGCGCTGGTGCCCTGTCCCTGACACCATAAAACCATTTTGTGCACCCACCTGAGTGTCCTGCGTCGACTGGTCTTGGATGTAGAGCCGATGTTGAGGCCTGTAATCTCTGGCTGTCCTCTTCCCATGTTGTATGGCGGCCATTTTGGTCCTGTTGAGGAGACTTAGAGATTCCAGGCAGGTGAATAAAGTTCACTTTTTTGTGGACGGTTCAGGATGGTTAGGTTGCCCCCGGCTGGGGGGAAGGTTAGGAGTCCTCAGGGGGTGCCGCTCTGGTTATATTAAAACTTAACTTTTAATAGTCTTAGATTAAAACCAATGGTGTGGGATAAAAACAGTGCCCGTATTTTTTCAATGTTTAACAATAAAATTTCAAAAGAAAAGACAGGGTGTCTCGCTCCAGCGCAGACAGGAGTCCCTGACGTTTCGCAGCAGGTGCTGCTTCCTCAGAGGGGAGTCGAGGAGAGATGAAGTCTGGAGGAGAGAGGCTCACTTAAAATGGTAGATTTTCCCTCCAGTTCAGGCCTCCCCCCTCCAGATTGGTCCAGAAGAGTGGGTGTGGTCCTGTAAAAGAAATGTGCCTATCCTAAGTGAGGGGTAACAGGTGGGGGCAGGTGGGGGAGGGGAATAGTGTTCTTCTGGTGGCTCATTGGTAGAGCTGTGGTTGAGGGGCTGGGAGATTGTCCAGGTTGCAGGATGCTGTTTTGTCCAGCAGATGGTGGCAAAGTTGATGACCATAGGGTTTATTGTGTGGTCTAAGGAGAGCAGAGAGGAGCCAAACTGTGGCATGACTGAGGTTCAGATGAGGGCCCAGGGGGGATATTTTCCATTCAAATTAGGGTCCAGAGAGGGGGGAGGTTAAGGTTAGGGTCCAGGGGAGGGGGAAGGTTAAGGTTAGAGACCAGGAGGGGGACAGGTTAAGGTTAGGGATCATATGGGGAAAGGTTAAAGTTAGGGAACAATAAATCAAGTTAAATAAATGGCAATGAAAGTAATGTTAACCTAAAAAGTGATAATAATAATCCTACAAATAATAATAATAATAATAATAATAATAATAATAATGATAATGGGGATAAAACAATGATGAAGACTGATAATAATAATCCTGAAAGTATGAGACGACCTTGGCATGATAATGAACCTTTTCCTGTTGTATTGCAGGTGGGGGGGCCGAGATCAGCACACACCCGGCTCTGGCAAGGTTAGGTTCAGTGTTGGAATTATTCTTGTTTTACCCTTTGGGTCTTAGGTGCACGGGCCTGGGGGTGTAGGGTTAGGGTTAGGGTTAGGGTTAGGGTTAGGGTTAGGGTTAGGGTTAGGGTTAGGGTTAGGGTTAGGGTTAGGGTTAGGGTTAGGGTTAGGGTTAGGGTTAGGGTTAGGGTTAGGGTTAGGGTTAGGGTTAGGGGTTAGGGTTAGGGTTAGGGTTAGGGTTAGGGTTAGGGTTAGGGTTAGGGTTAGGGTTAGGGTTAGGGTTAGGGTTAGGGGTTAGGGTTAGGGTTAGGGTTAGGGTTAGGGTTAGGGTTAGGGTTAGGGTTAGGGTTAGGGTTAGGGTTAGGGTTAGGGTTAGGGTTAGGGTTAGGGTTAGGGTTAGGGTTAGGGTTAGGGTTAGGGTTAGGGTTAGGGTTAGGGTTAGGGTTAGGGTTAGGGTTAGGGTTAGGGTTAGGGTTAGGGTTAGGGTTAGGGTTAGGGTTAGGGTTAGGGTTAGGGTTAGGGTTAGGGTTAGGGTTAGGGTTAGGGTTAGGGTTAGGGTTAGGGTTAGGGTTAGGGTTAGGGTTAGGGTTAGGGTTAGGGTTAGGGTTAGGGTTAGGGTTAGGGTTAGGGTTAGGGTTAGGGTTAGGGTTAGGGTTAGGGTTAGGGTTAGGGTTAGGGTTAGGGTTAGGGTTAGGGTTAGGGTTAGGGTTAGGGTTAGGGTTAGGGTTAGGGTTAGGGTTAGGGTTAGGGTTAGGGTTAGGGTTAGGGTTAGGGTTAGGGTTAGGGTTAGGGTTAGGGTTAGGGTTAGGGTTAGGGTTAGGGTTAGGGTTAGGGTTAGGGTTAGGGTTAGGGTTAGGGTTAGGGTTAGGGTTAGGGTTAGGGTTAGGGTTAGGGTTAGGGTTAGGGTTAGGGTTAGGGTTAGGGTTAGGGTTAGGGTTAGGGTTAGGGTTAGGGTTAGGGTTAGGGTTAGGGTTAGGGTTAGGGTTAGGGTTAGGGTTAGGGTTAGGGTTAGGGTTAGGGTTAGGGTTAGGGTTAGGGTTAGGGTTAGGGTTAGGGTTAGGGTTAGGGTTAGGGTTAGGGTTAGGGTTAGGGTTAGGGTTAGGGTTAGGGTTAGGGTTAGGGTTAGGGTTAGGGTTAGGGTTAGGGTTAGGGTTAGGGTTAGGGTTAGGGTTAGGGTTAGGGTTAGGGTTAGGGTTAGGGTTAGGGTTAGGGTTAGGGTTAGGGTTAGGGTTAGGGTTAGGGTTAGGGTTAGGGTTAGGGTTAGGGTTAGGGTTAGGGTTAGGGTTAGGGTTAGGGTTAGGGTTAGGGTTAGGGTTAGGGTTAGGGTTAGGGTTAGGGTTAGGGTTAGGGTTAGGGTTAGGGTTAGGGTTAGGGTTAGGGTTAGGGTTAGGGTTAGGG
>NW_027211729.1:0-2500 GCF_022749685.1 Semicossyphus pulcher
GCTTTATTGGCATGAACAGAAACCTGTTGTTGCCAAAGCGGTTAACAGAAGTTTCACAGATTCATGTTTACATGTTAGATACAGAAACATGCTAACATGACAGAACACTACAGTTTGTTACCACTGAATACATTTACACTGATGGATGTTGTGGTGGAGGTGAGTCCCTCAGGCTGGGGCAGGCAGGCAGCTGCTGTCCCTTCACCAAGGACAGCTGACAGTTTGTCCTCTGGGGCTAATGTTGGGAAGTTTGTTATTTTATTTTCTATTAGTTTGCAGTGTAAATCTCTTACTGAAGAAAACTTGTCACAGTGGAGGAGGAAGTTCTCTGTCTCTATCTGCCTGCAGAGCAGGGAGCACACACACGCTCCTCTCTGGGCAGCCATGTCTGCCGGTGTGGTCCTGCTTCTCCAGCCGGTCGCTGGTCACTGAGCCTGGACCTGGTCAGGATCAGTCTCTGTTTGCTGTCTCTGCCAGCGTGCAGATATTCAGACGTTTTATTTTCTCTGTTTAGACTCAAATAATAATTTAGTCCGCTTTGGTTTTTGGGTTTGAGTTGGTGAGCTTCATCATCAGCTGACTGAGGGGGCTGTTTCTGAGACGTGTCCAAAGTGTGAGTGCTCGTGTCTGTGTGTTTAACAGTAACGGAAAACGCCCCGCTCTCTCTCCCCCTACCCGCCTGTCTCTCTCTCCCCCTACCCGCCTGTCTCTCTCTCCCCCTGCCTGCCTGTCTCTCTCTCCCCCTGCCTGCCTGTCTCTCTCTCCCCCTGCCTGTCTGTCTCTCTCTCCCCCTGCCTGCCTGTCTCTCTCCCCCTGCCTGCCTGTCTCTCTCTCCCCCTGCCTGTCTGTCTCTCTCTCCCCCTGTCTGCCTGTCTCTCTCCCCCTGTCTGTCTGCCTGTCTCCCTGCAGCCTGACGGTGAACCAGGTTGGACAGAACTTCACGTTTGTGTTGACGGACATCGAGAGCAAACAGAGATTCGGCTTCTGTCGCCTCTCCTCAGGGGCTCACACCTGCTACTGCATCCTCAGGTCAGTCAGTGTGTGAGTGTGAGTGTGTGTGTGTGAGTGTGTGTGTGAGTGTGTGTGTGAGTGTGTGTGTGTGTGAGTGTGTGTGTGAGTGTGTGTGTGTGAGTGTGAGTGTGTGTGTGTGTGTGTGTGTGTGTGTGTCTCTGCAGGAGTGTGTGTGATAGATATTCAGACATCTCCAGTCTGCGTGTGACGTTCAGCTCTGTAATGATCACCTGTCTCTGTCCTGTCAGCTACCTGCCATGGTTTGAAGTCTTCTACAAGCTGCTGAACATCCTGGCAGATTACACCATCAAAGGACAGGTGAGTCACCGTGTTATATTTACCTGAGTCAGGACCTCTCTTCACTAAACGTGTGTCTGCTCCTGTCACTACATTTAAACTTCTCTCAGTGAAGCTCCAGGTTTTTCCAGGATTTGTCACGTAGCTTTAAATAGTGAAGGAGAAGATGGAACAGGAAGTAGTTCAGCTCTGTCTGTAGCCGACGGCTGCTTCACGTTAATGTCTCAATCTTTAACAACCAGCTGAACACCTGAGAGACGATGAGCAGACAGCAGTGGAATCAGTCACTCTGAACTGAGCTGTGCAGCTTCTCTCTGAACTCTGCGTTGGAGTTTGTGTTGCTCGTGCCCTCTTGTGTTTTAAACCATCACTTGTTTTGTGTCCTCTGAATGTCTCAGGAGAGTAACTGGCAGGAGCTGCTGGTGTCTCTACACACACTTCCCATCCCTGAGGCTGGAGTCCCCGTCCATCTGGGTGTGGTGAGTCTGACTCCAACACGTCACAGCCGACAAGTATCTCACAGCACTCACACAGCAGGGTAACAAAGGAAAGATTCATTTACTCACTTATCCTGTAAAACACAAGCAGTCGAGCGCTGTGAAGGATCTTAAATACTGACGAACTGAAACTACAAAAAAACGATCAAATGTCCGTGTTGCTCTCAGACACAAAACGATCTCTGAACTGATCTCCTGACCAGCTGCAGCCTGTTTGTACAGCGGTGTGTTAGGGCCATTGTAAAAACCCCAGGGGTTACATCACACAGGAGTGACCTACGACCTCATGACAGAGACTAAAGGAAACACACCTGCATTCTTTATAATCTCATACATTTGCTATTTTCTTCTGGCACATTTACGACTGAATATTTCTGTTCTCCTCCGGCTCCATGTTTTGTTCTTGCAGTGGCCCTAACACGCTGTCGTATGTTTGATCATATCTGCAGTCCACAGGCCGACTGACGTGCACATGAAGGCCGACTGGAGTTGAAGCTCTTTGATTAAATCCTGTGTTTTCTCGGACAGCGTATGTTTGAGTCCCTGCAGACAAACACTGAAGCGGCAGTTGTTTCTTTGGTCCAGTGTGAGTCTGCAGGGGCCGGCCGTCTGAGCGCTGTGACCACAAAGACTCTGCTTCCTTTTTCTCTCCTTGTGCTCAAAGTCACACCGCTCCTGTTCTGTGTTTCTGCAGC